>NC_056732.1:216009914-216014914 GCF_019279795.1 Protopterus annectens | reverse complement strand
ACATCCCCTACACTACATCTCTCCATGAACAATAGCCAGGTACACATCTATGATCATCTGCAGTGATGCACCCCAGTATTGACACGTACGTGTGCATTACTGAGAATAGCAGTGTCTGTGTGTTAATACACCTGGTAGTTGGGAATACCATGAAGACCTTCACAACCACTGTAACACCCATTGCCATAGTAAGATGTGGCTGCTGCTGTATCGGACATTACATGTACCCTGTTACGCTTCTCTGCCTAACTGCTACATGAGCCTTTCAATACCAGCACAACAGTGTTGTACAAATGGGTCGATAGGCATGGCATACCCATTGAGTTCTGGCAAGTGTGTGCATATCTGTAGGGTGCAGCATTCCGAGGCTACATACTCTGATTACAATACGCATTGCCATACAGTAGTATGGATAGTGTTGTTGCTGCCCATAGGTGAGGCATGACAATGCAACACCCTACTATCCCTGTGGCATGTACATTAGATGCATATTCATGTAGTACCACTGTTGGGATATACAATGGGTTGTATCGCAGTTGTGGGCAATGTGTGATGGGTATGTGAGTGTGTCATCATGGGTTCTAGTGAGTACAATATCCATTGTGGGATGTTGGAGCTGTGTACACTGTCATTATACCATGGTACAGCCAGTATATGTCCCATGTACCACTGTATGGTGACCATAGTCACCATCAACCATACAGGTAATTGATACCATAAACCAGCCCAGTTACACATGTGCTGTGTGCAGCCTATCTGTAACACACTGGACACACTGACAAGTTAGATAGCACCGATAGGCCCAGATCTCTTGGATGTGTGTCTGCCTGTTATGTGTCGTTAATGTGTATTTGATGGTATGATACACTATGTATTGTACATATACAACCATTACATCCCCCATTACCGTACTGTATATGTCTGGGGATGATTATCTTAGTGTTTCACTGTTGCAGTCATCACATTTGGGTTATCTGCCTGCAGGTAGCCCTCAGCCGGCCTGAATACCAGAGTCCTCAGATTTCTATGTCGGATGCTGTCGCTTCTTCCCTGTCATCAGGGGTATAAAACATGCAGCCGACGCCATTGCATCAGTCTTTCTTGCCGCGTGGTGCCCGAAGCAAAAGCAGTTCACAAGTGCCGGACGGCCGACTCCTGAAATTTTCGTTTTCGAGTTTCAGACCCAAAGTCTTCAAAGAAGCTAAGTATCCCTTTGGGGATCCTTTTTCTTGCTCTAACCGATGTCAGTAAAAGTTAACAATTGTCTTAGTTGTGGAAAGCAAATACCTCCTAGAGATTTTTGCAGCCCTTGTTTAGGCCCAGACCATGACGTCCCTCGTTGGTTTTGTGCCTTGTTCAATGCCCAAACTATTTGTCGTCTGGCTATTTTTGCAGCTAATTATTTTTGTACTTGTTCTGTGTACTCTGAAATGGCTTAGTCAAGCCATCTGACTACCGATATTCCAAAAAAAAAACGTAAGGATAAAGACAGAGACAGAACGCTTAGGTCCAAAACTGCCAGCGACAGTTCTGTTAAGCTAGTCGCCAGTCCGCCAGTACTCTGGCGCTTTCACAGCCCCTGATACCCGCTACTTCTGATTCGCAGGCCTCTACTGAGACCCATTAGGAGTCCAGTATGCCACGAGATGCTGATGGAACCTGCGGATGTCTCTACCTTGGATGGGTCCAGAGCCGCTGTGCAGGCACCGGCTTCTGAGGGTGTATTCCGGTCTACAGACATTCATATTAAACCAACGCCATCTTTTTCATCCAGGCCAAAAACTCACACCACGCCTAGAAAACCGATGACCAAACTGCAGACTCAGGCCCATATGCCTAAAAAACACATGCTTACAATGGCTGAAGACCTTATTACCTTAATTAGTGGAAGCCAGCCTTCTCCCTCTAAGAGACCTAGAACTAATTTTCTTTCTGTTTCTTCTGATCAGGAATCTGATATTTCTTCTCCTTCTGCTTACCAGGATTTGCCCTTATCTACTTATGAGGATCTGATGCAGAGGATTCTATTCCCTCTGCTTTCCCTCCAGAGGATTTTTCTTTCGGTGAAACCTTGCACACTCTTAGGGGAGCATTTCCGCTGGGAAAGCCAAGATTACTCTGACTCCAAAAAGAGACTTGGGGAGTTCTTACTACTACCTCAACACATGCCCTTAGCTGTCCCTCCTGTTCTGGACATTGTAGATGATGCTTTCTTGGAATCTAGCCTTACCCCAGACACTTTACCTTCAGCTCCCAGAAAACCTGACTGGTACTACAGAGTACCTGACTCTAAAGTTCCTCTTCAAGAATCCTTCTGCAGATCCAGACACCATTTCCCATGGACCAAAAAGGCATTAAGGTTACTGCAGCCAAAAATACTACCCCTTCTGATAGAGATTCTATTGCCTTAGACAGATGGGGTAATAAGGTATACACTTGTGCTACTTTGGCCATTAGGGCTTTAAATTGCCATTGTCATATGTTAAAGTATCAACAGCATGTTATGGGGCTTCTTAAACAGAAAATGATGTTGATTCCTGACTGTACTGAGCACACAGAATTACAGGATTTAATGCATTCTGCAGAACAAGTTGGTAAACATACTTTGCAATGTGGTTTTGACGCTTTAGAAGCATCTTGCAGGGCTGCTGTCACTGGGTCTGTAATTAGAAGGCATGCTTGGCTTAAGGAACAAAACTTGCCAGATCATGTAAAAGCTAAATTACTGGATGCTCCCTTAAACCAAGACCGCCTTTTTGGCAACAAAGCAGAAGTCGTCCTCAAAAGGATGGAGGAAAAAGCTAAATCTATGCAAACTGTTAAAGATTTCCTACAAGTGCAGCCTCCCAGATTCAGTGGGCATTTGCCTTCCAAGAACTGGCCCTTTCCAGCCCATTCTCTGCCTTCTCAGTCCAAACCCAGGAACAGCAGACCCCCTAGGTTACAATCTCAGGCTACGCACAGACCTGAACATTGGGGGGGCTCCCACTTCCAAAGCAGGGAGTAGTAAGCCACCCCCCTACAAAAAAAAAATGTCACAATGACTGACTTAACCTTAACCCTTCCAAGCCCTGCTCCAACTACCTGCGCCATTAGGAGGAAAGCTTGCCCTGCATTCAAAAAACTGGGAACTCATTACCCAGGACAAATGGGTTTTGAGCATAGTTTCCCAGGGATACAGATTCTACTTCCACACACTACCAACCCCAAATGGTTGGCCAGACCTACCCCCAAACCAATGGGTGGAGGTCCAACAGCAGGTTCTCTCTTTTCTAAATATCAGGGTGATTAAATGTGAAGATTAAAAACAGCTAGAGGTAAAAACAGGGTGCAGAAAATATGTAAAGCAAAAATAGAAAAACTGCACCAAGTTAACACACACAAAACGACGTTTATTCAAACCAAAAACAAAAAAGAAAAAAAGATAACTGCTGCTTCATCAGACACTACTATAAAATAACAAGCAGCTTAAATAGGTGCATTCAGTTAGCTGATAAAAACCAGTGACATGATTCTATGCAAAGACAGATAAAAGGTATAGTGAACTGCAAGTGGAGAAAGAAATGCATTACGCTAAATAATCACTAAAACCTAATAATAAAAGCACAAGCAAGTTAAGACAATATTATAAAAAAAGCAATAAATACGTAAATGTGTGTGTGTGTGTGTGTGTGTGTGTGTGTGTGTGTGTGTGTATGTATATGTATGTATGTATATGTATGTATGTATGTATGTATGTATGTGTATATATATATATATATATATATATATATATATATATATATATACACACACATACATACATACATACATACATACATACATAGATATAGATACATACACACACATAAATATAAAAAATACAAACTAAACACAACCTTAATGTTAATGTTTAAGCCGTCTAGCTTTTAGAAGAGGTTTCAGGGAAGTGGTACCATTAAGGCCAGTGTATTTCTCTGCATTAAGTCTAAGGATCCATTTTTATTCATAGCTCTCTGTAGTATTCTCAATGTCCCCACCTCGTATACTACTAGGTATATTTTGAATAACAAAAAAACTAAAGGTATGGGAATTATCAGTATGCATTACGTGATTAGCTAAAGCATTTGTTTCCTTACAATTAGTAATATCTCTGATGTGTTCCAATATTCTGTCTTTCAACATCCTATTAGTTTTCCCTATATAATATACGGGGCATTTTTGACAGAAAGTAAAGTACACTACATCTGTAGTCCTGCAATCTGAATACTGATGGCTAGAAATAGAAAATTTTTGAGTCGGGTGTGTATAAGTATTCTTACTAAATATATATTTACAAGCAGTACATCTTCTGCAAGGAAATGTACCGATGCGTGTAAGGCAACTGAAAGTCTCAGAGACTTCCCTATTACATAGATGTTGCTTAAGAGATTTATTGTTCCGAAAGCAAAATAAAAGAATCTCACCAACTTTTTCAATTAGCACTGGAACTTGTAACAAATGCCAATGTCTCCTAATAATCTGAGTATACTGATTAACATCACTAGAAAACTGAAAAACTACCCTGAAATCATTCTTAGCTGCCAAACTATTATCTAAATTGCGACTATTAATATTTTCTCTAAGATAGGATCTAAATCTAGTGTCCCTCAATTTCCATGCTTCAGATATTGTTTTATTAATATCAGATAATGAATATCTCCTTTCTAAAAAATCTGACTTAATACTGTCAAGAGCCATTTCTGCTTCTTCATCGTTGTTGTGGAGACGCAGAGTCCTAAAAACTTGTCCCTTCGGGACATTCCTAGGGATATGCCTTGGATGCATACTAGTTTTATGTAAAATTGTATTTCTCCTTGCAGGTTTGTGGTAGACATTACTACTCAATTTATTAAAGTCAGACCTCCTGACTGTAACATCAAGAAAATTGATTTCTGTATTTGAGCTATGGTAAGTAAATCTCAGGAATTCAGTTGTGGTATGTAGATAATCAATAAATCTAGGAATATCAGAGCCATGTC
>NC_056732.1:215943320-215977955 GCF_019279795.1 Protopterus annectens | reverse complement strand
GGCAGTGTGTGTTGGTTGCTATCAGTACTTGGCTACATCCATTTGTGTTTCTGACTTCATATTCCTGACTAAGGGTATGTTGCAGACTATTCTGAAACACCAGTAAGTTGCTTAGTGTATGCCAGTACTACTTCACATATGAGCCTGTGTTCCAGCCTCTGTCCTCCACCTGCATACCAGGCATTGTCCATATGATATGCTGTCAGAGGTTATGTAGTGGCTTATGAGTATGTCATGCTGCCATTCCTACCATCATTCCACTGCTGTTGTGGCCCCTACACACACATTGTGGGGTTGGGTCCATGTATGTGTGGGCTTCATCTGCACAATACATGTGTGCCCTTATGCTGTCCAGAGGTCAGTATATGTAACAGTGGTACATGCCAGTCTAAGGGGGGTGTGCACCATAACTAACTTAGGCTGTTACAACATGTGAGGGGTATCAGAGGTAAGCTGCCTTAAGGTATCTGGGTGTACATTAAAATAAAATTCACCTTTGGTACATGCAGGCCTACTGCTTCCTGCCATACAGACTGTTCCGTTTGTCAGTGTGATTGTGATGGTTTCAGTTATGCCTTGTTGTGTAAACGATAACTGAAGTCTTTACCCCCTAGGGATTGTGTACATAGTGTAGATAGAGGCTGTTAGACTATACATCTGCATTACTTACTATTGATTGATGTCCTGTGGCCCAGTCCGTATTTACTGTTGTACAACTTGAAGGCCTTGGCCTTGACAGCAGCATATGTTATGCTTTCCGGAATGCTGTATTAATTGATCTGTTTGAGAGTTGCATTAGTCTTTTTATATTCGTTTCAGAGTCTAAACAGCTATATGACATGGCATATACAACTGTAATAGTACACAAATAAAGCTTTATTGTGTATGCAAACCTGTGTGTGGTGTTGTATCCTTTGATCTCTCTGTGGGTATATGTTTCAGGTAACAATTATCTTTTCTATGTGTGACTTGTACAGTGTCCATTTGGTAAGGTGGCAAGTGTAGGCATACTAGTTGTTCCGTATGGTGTGCATCCTCTAAATATGTATCTTCCCATACATATCTGTGTGTGTGTATGTGTAGTTACATATGTGTGTGTGTGTGTGTGTGTGTGTGTGTGTGTGTGGTAATGTCAATACGTACAAGACTTGTGTAGCTTGGGCCCCCTCACCCCCATTAACGGTGCCTGTGGTCATATATGTATTTGTTATGTTCTCTGTAGATATTTAACTGTCTATACATATATAGACCTGTTTGGTTTGTGTGCGTGTATGTGTATATGTATGTGTGTGTGTGTGTATGTATATATATATATATGTATATGTATATATATATATATATATATATATATATATATATATAGATAATGTATATGTATATGTATATGTGTGTATATATATATATATATATATATATATATATATATATATATATATATATATATATATATAGCGAGAGAGCTAGGTATGTATCTATTTATACACACACACACACACATCTACATGTTTAAACACATTTCCTGTACTGTTGAATGCCTGTGCTGGATGATACATTTGTAAAAACATCAGGGTTATGTATATCTGACATGGCTTAGTGGTAAATCACTTTGCCTATGGTGTTTAGGGTACTGGGTTCGAGCCTTGCAGAGGCTGTTTATTTTGTTGCTGGGCAGAACAAGGTCCGTTGGATACGGAGTGATTAAGACACTTTTAAGCAGTTGTAAGCGGGTTTCCACGAAGGTAAGCACTGCCAACTTCCAGTTACAGTTTCTTATACTCAGCTTCTAAATTGCTTAACCTGTGTAGGCATTGCTTACTCTTGCCCAAACAAGCTTAAACCTGCTTACTGCTGTTTAAAGGTGTTTACTCCCGCTTAACCCTGCGCTAATTTCTTTAAAAGAAATGAAAATGGGTTGATAGGAAAGTGATGAAGAAGGGACACAAAGAGGGCAATACAGTAGGGAAAATAGATAGGGATATGCAGGAAGGGTGTAGGGGAAGGTCCATAGATGCCCATTTTTTCTACAGCAACAGCTGTGCATATACACTGAATTTGGAAATAAACTTGGACACTCATACCCCTGAGAGAAGGGCGAGGAGAACAATAATATGTTAAGCCAATTCAACCAGATTACTATGTGCTCGGTGGACACGTGTGCAAAATGTACAGCTGTGTTTGGGGCAAGATTTTTTTGGGGGGGGAATAGATTAGTTTTTTTTTTTCAGGTGAAAGTGGGATGTTGGTGAGGGATAGTAGGTATATTTGGGGAGGTAGGTTGAGTAGGTTAACAGACAAGATAAACATGGGGGGGTATATGACACCTGGGGGGTAAACACCTTGATGGGAAGGGGTGTTTGAAATTGGAAGCCCATGACCCCTCTAATGGAAACAGTCCCCTCTTAATGGAAACAGTGGGACTGATGTCCCCACCCATGGGCAGTCACCACTGCACTTTCACAGCCCCGAAGGTGGCTGTGCTGGGGGCTGAGTAGGAGAGCCAGGCCGACCCTCTTATTGCGATACACGTCCCTCAATCTGGCGTAGCAGATCTCCAACCTCCCTGTGGAGCTCGCTACGCACCACAACCTGGACCTGGTGATGGGTGACGGGTTCCTGTCCACGGCCGCTCCCAGGGGGGAAGCCCCATCTCCTGAGGCGGTTCCACCTGAAGGTGGTGCAGGACCAACAGATGAGGAGGTCCCAGGTTGAGCCCCAGACGTGCTGGTGCCTGGTGCCACAGCCAGCTGAGGTGGGACAGGTGGGTCCGCCGGGACCCGCATTCCCATACGTGCTATGGTGTTTAAGTTTTGTCAACGTATGTGGGTTAGTAATAGTCAACGTATTCCGGGATTGAGTATAACAGCATGCATAGATATTCCCATTAACTCAAACACCAGATGAGGAACAGTTGCATAGCAAGCGGAACACATGCATATATGGGACCACAGTTGTAATTACAACAGCATGCAGGTACATTGATGGCAGCATGCCACCAGTGTGGGAGTATTTCAACATAGCACATGCATAAAATCAGATTTAAATAATTATCGAACAATAGGACATATGTCCCAACATTGGAATTAAGTCAGCACATACCAATTGAGTTGTGTATTTAGTTTGTTGTTGCAAATATGGTGGGGGAGGGGGGGAGAGAAAGATGTCAATTAACAACTAGTATATATTCCTGTAGTTCGCATTACTTTCCTAGTCAGTGCTGTTATCTGTACCGAACAAGTATTAGTACGCTACGCTATTGCCTTAGTTTGGACCAGTGTTAAGGCTGTCGACAAATATATACATGAACTGGTTTTACCTGCAGTATACACCTCTTGCCTGGTATACCTGTGGAGGTATTGTTTAACAGTGTTTCTACACATACTCCCTGATTCCAGGTTTATGTTGTGCACATACCTGTCCATCTTTTTTTGCACACACTCTGGCCATGTCTTGATCACATGCAGGTGAATCGGGACATATGTCAACTATTGCCCTCTTAAACCTTTAGTGAATTGTACAGTGACAGGTTTGTTTTCATTGACATTTTCAAAATATGTACAGGCCTGACAGTCAATTATATGACATGAATTGCTGCCTACATGTCGGAGATTAGCACACTGATGTGCCAGGGGGACAGGGTGACAGCCGGAAGATATGGGCCAATTAACTGGACATTCTGGACATTTCTGTACACTTGTGGGGTATGCTTCTGCGTACAGCTTACTTCCACTCCCAGGATTCGAACCATGGCTGTGTGTGCTATAAATAAAATATTGTCCATTACAGTTTAGTGTGCTATATAGATATTGCTGTGTATCTCTTATCTGATTTCTGTCTAATTCTCCTGTGGTTTTATATTCTGACCTTGTAATTACAACACTCGGGATTTCCTAGACAGTTTTATTATGTAGCACAGTGTGGGTGACAGTGATGAGTAATACCTTATTCAGAGCAACTGCAACAATAACAATGCCATACAATACCAAAGTAAACAGTACTAGTACAGGATATCAATCTTTTATTTCCAGGCACAGTGTTCGTATCTGACAGACCTGTGGGAGCAATGTTTGTTAGCACTACCTGAATGTTGCCTCACAAATTGTCCGATTCCGCATTAGTATTATGCACATACGTCTCACTCTGTAACTGTACACACTCTGGTCACAGCTTGACAGCATGGGGGTGTAGATGGGACGTACTTGGCTTGTTACTGTCATAACGTTTTGGGGAATTGCTAGAGTGACGTGTTTGTTCTTATAGATGTCTAACCATCAGTTGTATTTCTTGTTTGCTTCCTAAATGTCTGGGGTCATCCCACTGATTTCCCAGGGGGACAGGGTGACAGGCAGCAGATATGGGCCAATTTACTGGACAATCTGGACATATCTGTACAGTTGTGGGGTATGATTCTGCATACAGCCTACTACCACTCCCAGGATTCAAACCATGGCTGTGTGTGCTAAAAATACAACAGTTCACGTCTCAGTTGAGTATGATATTTGGATTTTGTTGTCTGTCTTTTCACTGTTTTCTGTCTAAGTCTCTCTCAGTTGTACTATATGACCTCTTGGGATTACAACAGTCGTATACAGACATTCCTACACATTTTATTTATGTAGCACAGTGTGGGTAACTGTGCTTAATACGACGGTACTATTAAGTGATTGCAAATCTACATTTACCATATGATACCAGAGTAAACACACAACAGTCCGGCAGTTAGACCTTTATTGTCAGGCTAGTATGCTTTTATTTACATACAACCTATATGAGACTCTTCCTGCCATTTTCTCTGGTGTATGCAGTACATGCCTTAAACAATACAGTTTTATACAGGCAATTAACTTACTGCTACATTTAGATTTATTTTCTATGACAGTACATACAAGAGTATTACTAACCTGCCTGGTGTCGCAACTGCTCCAATCTACATCCATGGGCCTCCTGGTTCATAGCCCGCTCACTTGCCGCTGTGAAAGACCTAAGAGGAATGTTTAGCCATACCTATCCATAATATACATGAGCTGGCAATTATTAAACAGGTAGTGGGCTGATGCACACAGCTGGGACTTCCCCTGTCCTCCTAGTCCCTTGCATCCACTGTTCCAAGAGATCCCTCTTTCGCCGCTTCAGGTCGGCATAGTGATGCCTGACCTGCTCATGAGTTTGGACTATGCCAGTGCCACTGATGAGGCCACGGGCGAGATGGTCCCAGACTTCCGCTTTGTATTGTGAACCCTGGGACTGGCCCTGCAGCAGTCTCTGGTCATGGTCTTTTACAAGGAGTCCTGCCTTGACTCAGGACTCCTGGATGCCCCAGAGCTGCGCCCAAAAGCGCACATCCTCTCCCATTCCAGACATAGTGCCTGCAAGGGGAAGCTGCAACCAGTTATGAGATGTATTCCCGCCTGTTGGGTTTAAATAGAGCCGGTTTCCCTCACTTTGCCATGATTGGACAGTTTTGAAAAGGCTAAGCTATGGGCAGACCTGCTTACCTAAGGTTGGCATTGCTTAAAGGGGTATATCGATGGGTAGTTTGAGTTAGCTGGCCTACACATTGCTTACACTTCCTAAGATGGGCTGTGCAATGCTTAGCGTTGCTTAATATTTAAGTTGCATTATATTTGCATTGTGGCATTGATTTATTATTCATTGCATGTTATATGTGTGTTTGGTATCAATGATTCATGTGTTCGTACACTGTATGTGGTCCTTCTGTTTTTTAGGGGATTTCAACACTTTATTACATTGACACCTCGCATCTGGGCTTAATGCAATACTCCAGTTCACATATTTGTGTCCTGTAGTTTGTTATACAATATACAGCTGTATATAGATTCCTTTCACATGTTCAGTTTATATTTCCTATGGTGAGGATCTGTTTGGTGATATCTCACTCTTATGTACTGCTGTGATGGCTTAGTGGTTAACTACTGTGACTATAGTGTAGAGGGTCCTCGGTTCAAGACCTGCAAAGGCTGTTTATTTTGTTTCTGGCCAGAACAGTGGCTGATGCATACAATGTGCTTAAGGCACATTTAAGCAATTGTAAGTGGGTTTGTGCGAAGGTAGGTAATGCTAAATTCCGGTTAAATATGCTTACAGAGAGTTGGCTTCAGTATTGCTTCCACGCAAACAGGCTTAAACCCGCTTACTACTGCTTAAATATGCTTACTCCCGCTTACTACTGCGTAACTATGCTTACTAGTGCCTACACCCGCACTAATTTAGAGAGTGATGTCTAATGGTTCTTGGGCAGGTGGTGGATTTGGCACCTGTATGGATTTATCATTCATTACACATTTCACCTTCCATTTGTATCCCTGATTCCTATGTACATATACTGTATGGGGCACTTGTGATTATCTGTGGACTTTGCATCATTATGACAATGACACCTCACATCCGCATTTAATGTAGTACTCCAGTTCACATATATATGTTATGTTGTAGGTTATGCAACAAAATTGATCATACAGTGATTTGACATGAAAAATGGATTGTACTGGAGTGGGAGTCTAACCGGGAATGACTGCTCGTAAGGCGAATGCTCTGCCCACTACACTATTGCTGTACTGCTTCATTTGCATATATCTTGCTTTCTATCCTCTTGTGCCATTTAAGCTGCATTAACCATAGCTAAGCGATGGGCAAACCTGCGCACCTACGGATAAATTTTATCTGTTTCATTAAAAAAAAGTCTTCATATTTAACTGCTGTAACTATTGCTCTTGTATATTTTGGGATGTTGCTGGGGATATGCAAACACCTATGAGCGGTTTCGCTCATTCTTACTCCTACACTGCTGTTCTTGATTGCAGGGGTGTGTATATTCTAAGAGCTCTGCTCTCAGACACGCCCCCCCCACGCTCCACACTCTGTGTCCGTTTAGGGGCTCAGGCAGTGTGCCTTCATTACTATGCATGGCGCGCTGCCATCCTGCTCCTAAACGGCCACTTAGTCCTGCACGGAAGGATAGTGAATCTGGGGGTAGGTCAAAGAAAGAGACCTACAAATGTGTAAGTATAGACAATGTCCATACATTAAGGAGGGAGACCAAGTGCACATTCACCAATATGATTTAATTTTGTAAGGGATACTTTAATTGTGGATGTAAGGAGGTTGTTTATACTGCCCTATGTCAAAACTGTCCATTTTTATATAGGGAAAATAGGAAAAAAATTGCAGCAGATAATTTGTTGAACATCTTTCATCTTTATGATTATCAGAAGAGACGGCAACAATAATGCATGTTTAAATATGCTGACAAATGTCCAAGGCACAGATTTGTATTTTTTGTTTTAGCAAAGTTTATGGAAAATTTGGGCAGAGGGGATTGAGTGAGTGAGTGGAAGCTAGTGAGCTTTTTTGGCAGCTGAAAGCACATATGAAATGCTCCCCAATTTGTCCTTTTTTTTTTTTTTGCATTTTAAAATTATTTTTGTGTCCATGGTGACACTATTTTACATATATTTTAAACACAATTTTGTATGCATTTTTATTTCGTTTGTCATGGGGATTTAAAGAGCACAGGGTTTGCTTAATTGTTCATGGTTATGTTTTGTCACATGATTAGGCAGGTCATATGACTGACTATGGTGGTGGTTGGTGAACTTTGTTTTAGATGTTTAGCAGTTCTGAAGGGGTAGGTTTGGAAACAAAGCCAGAGAGGCAAGATTATGTTGGTTTGGACATGTGCTGAGGAGGGATGCAGAGTATTTTGGGAAAAAGATGCTAAGGATGAAGCTGCCAGGTAACAGGAAAAGAGGAAGACCTAACATAAGATTTATGGATGTGGTAAGAGAGGACATGCAGGTGGTTGGTGTGACAGAGCAAGATGCAGAGGACAGGAAGAAATGGAAACAGATGATCCGCTGTGGCGACTCCTAACTGGAGCAGCCGAAAGAAGAAGCAGCAGTTCTGAAGTGGTCCCATTTATATAAAAGATGAAGTGCTCAACTGCAAATTTATTTTTCTTATGTGGAGTAAAATGATACTTGAGGTGTTTTTACTTCTCTGATTTTCTTTAGTTCTTGATTTTTGGGATTCTAATGCTCTTACTGGTTTCAGATTGAGTTCCATGTGATGATAGTTTATTTAGAGAGGATGTTAGGATCCAGTGAAGGGTTGATTGGCTGTGGCTTTGTTGTAAGTAGTTGGAATGGTTATAAGTTAGGTGAACTTGTTCAGATGTATATTACTGGTTGGATTTTCAGATTGTACGGTTTGCCAGTCTTCATTAACATCACCCAGTTTGACAAAAAGTAAGAATTTTATAAAGTAAATGCTGTTGCTTCTTACTTTTTCTTTAAGTAAATAGTTCTCTACGTGGAAAGTTAATTTTTTTTCCATGAGTTAATGGGATACGGTATCTGCTGCATTCTACTGGAGTACAAGCATTTATAACTAAGAAAGTAAAATATAATTCTGGTGATGTTTCTGCCATAACCCATGCAGTACATGAAACATTGAGTAAGCAAGTGTGCTTGTGTGTGTTACATATATGGGTCTACTTCAAAACATCGAACATAATGTCGTCAAAGACCAGATGATTGAAGTTCTGAAGCATCAAACATGAAATTAAAAAAATTTAAAAAGAAGTTTTCTTTTACATTTTTGCAGGGGGCAAGGCCCCTGCACTCCACCACTCTTTGCTACTTAAATATACCAAATCTGAGATCACACTGCAGTGAGGAAAACTGCAAATGTATTTATTTCTTTATTTAACATTTGTTTACCAGGAAAGTCCGACTTGGAACACTGCCAGTTTTCAGCGGAGGCCCGGGAAGAAACGCTCCAGATGCGTATGTCTTTGTAATGTGGGAGGAAACCGGAGCACCAGGAGGAAACCCACACGAATGCGGGGAGGACATGCAGACTCAGCACAGAAGGCACTCCAGCCGAGCATCGAACCAGAGAACCTCTTGCTGTGAGTTGACAATGCTACCACTGCACCGTCCTAAATTTCCCATTAAGTGATGTGTAGCAATCTCTATTCAGTGTGTTTGATGTTTTAGATCTTCGATATGCTGTTTGTTTGTTCTGAAACTTAGATGATTTGAAGTAGACCCATATAATTTTTTTTTCCTAAGGTGCAGTTGTCTCTGGTTTAAACATACAGTGGTTAGACTTAAAAGCTGGATGAGAAAGTCAAGGGCGGCTAATACTTACAAGCCCCTATAAACTACAAACTTTCCATGTAGAGGATTATTTACTAAATAACAAAGAAAAAGTAAGAAGCAACAGCATTTACTCTTAATTTTTACCTTTTGTCAAAGAATCAGAAATATAAAGTGTTGATGCAATTGTAGGTATTGGGGGGGGGGTTGTGCTTCCACCCTTAATAAACTGTTAAGCTCTTTCAAGTGCAGGGATGGGAGATCCATTGTGTAGTATGTTGATATTTTTGTATTGCATCTGTCTTAAATGTCTGTGCTACCTGTCAAATGGAGAAAATGAACAAAAGTATCTACATGATATTAAGAAAGCTAGTAATACTACAGTTTTGCCACCTTTCTATAACTGCTGTGGTTCCCCAATGTAAAGTTACCAGAATTTTGATTTAGATTGTTTTTGGTTGCCCATTATCCTTGATGTTCATATTTGCTTGTTGACTTCTGTCTTTTTTTTTTTTTCCTTTGCTTCATGATGGCCTCATGTAAATTTGCTAATGTTGACGTATACAAAAAATGTAACATCTTTAGAAAGTAATCTTTATTATCCTGCATTTTCCCCTGGCTGCTGTGTCTCCCTGGCCCCAGGGGATCTTTTCCTCTCTTTCAACCTCCTATCCTGCATTAAGACTTGGGAACCTACCTGCCTGGTCAATAAGGACCCCTTACAAATAATTGCAGCCATTTCATCTTCAGTCCAAAAGAAACTTGCCATCCAAATTTCAAAATCCATGTTACTAAAGGATATAAGAAAGTACGTATTACCCTAGACCTAACTGTTAAGCTGAATTGTTTTCTAAAAACCTAGTGTTTGTATGAAGTCACGCTACCAAGCCAGGTATTCAGCAGCCATACCCCTCTCTACCCCATAAGTTACAAATCTTCTCTCCTTTGTATCTCTTACCTGAGCCATCTTTTCTAGCTATCTCTATTTCACTAAACTAGGCTTGTGTTGCGTACCTTATCCCTTCTCTCTCATATTAAATTTCAGATTACTTTTTAAATGTCTTTGCTGTATCAGACTGTTCTTATAAATTCCCCCTCTATCAGCTATATTCCTCCTATTCCACTCTACTACCCCTTAGTAACCAAACAGCTGAATTATCACACCCCATTAACCTGTATCTACCAAGAGCTCCTCAGTAGTCTGCTGCTCACAGATTGTCTTTGTAATTTCTTCCTTTACTTGTTCTGTAAACTATTTCTTCCTTCTTTCTCAGCCTCATGTATACATTTCTCCCTTCCATAACTCTATTGTCTGTCATATACCCTACCCGTGCCCCTGCTCTCATCTCTTCGTGTCCTCACTAACGCTATTCTTTTGGATAATCCACCCATACTAGCTCACTTAAGGGCTTTTGCCCCTCCCTGGTCTACCTGTCCACACCTTCTCTAACCCCTCCCCACCTCATATCTCCCCAAATGGCATATAGTTTGGTAGCCCTGCGTGGCGCCATCTTTATTATCCTGCACTTTCCCCTGGCTGCTGTGTGTCCCTGGCCCCAGTGGATCTTTTCCTCTAAGTTTTTTCTTTGCTGTTTTTAAAAGCTGTTTATGTATGGTAATTGGCTACTTGTTAATAACTAGCCTATGCTTACAATGTCAACTATAAAATGAAGAAGACTGTTTTTTTAACATTTTGTGATTGTTAACTATATATAAAACAGCTATTTTGCATTAAGTGCCTCCCACGTGGGATTCAAGTACGCCACACTACTCGTTTTGAGAGCGCCATATTACTCGCAGCGTTCTTTAGCTAGAATAGTCTTGCGTTTGTATGCAGATGGGTTTTAACAAATTGTCTACTTAAATAAGAGAGCGTAGTATCTCTAAAAGCGTTTTGCTTCATTTTAAGTGGTCTTTTCTCCACTTGACCACTTGTAGGTGTGAGTACAGTAATAGTTTAAAGAGTTTGCCTAGCCTATTGTCTGCTTTTCTTTTCTATCAACTTGACTACTTGTATGTGAGAGCACAGTGCTACTCGCAGCGCTAGTTTATAAAGAGGATTTTTTATTACCTATTTGGCTACACTCTGAGGGAGCGCAATTTCTCTCTACAGATTGGGGAACTCTCTTTTTTGTAAACTGAAGCGCTTTCACTAATCAGTAGTCTTGGCCCCCTTCAAGATTAATCTTGGTTCCCGCCTAGCTTATTTTAGCTCAGAATATCCATTACTGGTTACTGTGGGACAGATAAGGTCGGTGCACTGCTGCTATCTTTTTTTTTACAATGTATGTAGTCAATACCCATCCTTCTGAAATATATTTTGCCTGCTAACTGAACTTATACTGCTTAGGGACTCTGTAGGGTTAGTTTAAATCTGGTGCTGGGGCTGAAACTGAACATCGCCTCCCATATTAGAACTTTAATTTATAGAGTGTGCTGGCTGCTTTTGGCACGGCACAACTTTTGTGGGAGCAACAATTCATGCACCTGTTACTTGTACCTTGTTTGTCATTTTGTCCAAATCATGTCTGCTTAATTACAATGTTGCCTTTTTATATGTGTAACTAGGTTTGTTATATTCACTACTGCCTCTTCGCTCACTATTATTGTAGTACTGTCTAATTGCGTTGCCCTTTTTCCTTACTGCTCATAACAATGTGTTGCAATTAGTCAGAATGTTACCATCTCTTGTGCCTGCTTATAACTACACTCCTATTAGATGTCCCTGAGTCAATCTGAAAGTAATTTGTGTTATTGGGACATAGCTGTATTTTTGATGCTATTTCAGATATTTTAAATGTTATTTTAGTAATACCCGCACTCATATTAGTTGTCCCTGAGTTGCTCTGTTATTATTCCCTTGTGTTATTGGGGACTTAGCTGGAATTTGATGTTATTTTATAGGTTCATAGGTTCATACTAGGCTATCTGCCCTAGGGCATTTATAAGCCTAGCCAGAGTGTGTTTGGCTTTCGCCACCCATTTTAAATTAATTTTGCTATGCCCTTTTTCGAGATTAGTATACTGTGCCTCTGTCTAACAGTGACACAGAAGTGATACCCGGGGTAAACGTACGATCTCCCATCCACTCATCAAGATTCCTCTTGAAGAGCGTCAATGAGGGACTCTGCCTAACCTGGACTGGGATTTTATTCCAGAGTTAAGGGAGCCTCTGGGTTATGAATCTGTCCCTCCAGCATGTCCTATTTATTTCAGTGCTGAGGTTCAAGTCTCTCGAGCGTGTAGCTTGATGGGATTTGGATTTTCTGAGGTGCAGCATGTTCATTTAATTCCGGGTTGGACATGGCTTTATACGTCAGGCACAGATTGCCTCTGAGCAGGCGGTATGCCACTGAGTAGAGCTGGAGTTTCTTTAACTGGGCAGCATATGGCATCTGTTTGAGCCCTTTGATCCTCTTGGTGAGGTACTTTTGGGGTCTTTCCAGTTGCTGCAGGTGTCTGGTAAGGTACATCCCAAAAGGGGCATTGTACTCAATTATGGGCCTGAAGAGGGATGAGTAAAGAGGCACGATGACCTCCCCTGATCTAGATGTGAATCCCTTCATGATTAGGTGGGCTATATAAAATGTTTTTCTAACCACTTTGGCCACGTGGTTGTCAAATGCGAGATGGCTATCAACTTGGTTCCCCAGGTCCCTAATTACTACTTCTGTATTTAATGGATTACCACCTATGTGGTAATTTGTGGGCACTTTGTTTTTACCAAAGGGGATGACTATACACTTTTTGGCGTTTAGCTTGAGGCCATGGCTCTGGCACCAGTTATCTGTTTCTATGAGGCCCTCCTTTTGGAGGATGCTTGTGTCGGCTGGAGAGTCTGTTACGGCGCCCAGTTTGCAGTCATCTGCAAACTTGGTCAGCCACAGTCCTTCCGTGTTGGCCTGTACCTCCGAGAAATATATACCGAACAAGAGAGGTCCCAGGACTGAGCCTTGTGGGATGCCACTTGTAACTGGTTTGGAGTCTGACATGGCTCTAGCAATTCTAACCATGTGGGTTCTGTCCTTGAGCCAGTTTGCAATCCATCTAGTGATATAGGAGTTTATATTTAAGCTGGTGAGCTTATCTATAATGCCCGAATGGGGTATTATATCGAAGGCTTTTGCGAGGTCCAGGTAGGCTGTGTGGACCACCTTCCCCTCGTCTATTACTGTACCAGTTTTGTGTCAAACTAATGGGTATTGTGTTTTTCTCCTGTTTTGCAAAGCTGTAATTAGTATAAAAACTAGCCTGCAGCTTAATGCCCTAGCTACAGTAGCATTCCTGTGTAAATTGTTTGCTAGCTCACAAAGTGTATGTGCTTAAGGTACTTTTATCACTGAAATAGCTGTATCTCATCCTAATTGTTTATGAGCAAAACTGTAATTACTGATGTCTTACTACTTTAATTGTTCTTTTTCTCTCTCTAACCTACTTAGCTTTCAACCTCCTATCCTGCATTAAGATTTGAGAACCTACCTGCCTGGTCAATAAAAACCCCTTACAAATAATTTCAGCCATCTCATCTTTAGCCCAAAAGAAACTTACCATCCTAATTTCAAAATCCCTGATGTTCTTCATTCCACATTGCTGCAGTCCTAACTATTGGGTAGTCCGCTGTCCAGTCGGCCCGAATACCGTCAGGGCGCATTAGACTGACGTCAGTACGTCAGGGTACTAATGCGCATGACCGGCGCCATATCCTCAGTCTTTTGCCGCATGGTCCGATGCAGAAGCAATTTTGCGAGTGCAGGTTGGCGTTCTGAAAGTTTCTGAAGTCAGAGTTTCAGACCGAATCAAAGTTGGGGAATATTTTGGTTTTTCTTGCCTCAGTATTTAACCGGATGTCAGAAAAGTGAATAACTGTATTTCTTGTGAGAAACGGATACCTCATAGGGATTACCATACTTTGTGTATACCTTGTTTAGGGCCTGAGCACGACGTTGTTGGATGCCGCTCTTGTGCTAGATTTAACAAACGCACTATTAAGAGAAGGTTAGACTGTGCCAGGTTAGTGTTTGGGAAGCGTTGTAATTATAAAATGCCGTCGGATGCTCCGGCGCGGCTTCGGCTACGCGAAAGATAAAGCAGCAAAGCCTAGGGTGGAGGAACCGACAGTCCCAGACGCCGGTTCTTTGGAAGGCTCAGTGGAGCCGGAGGTTTTGCCAGGTGTCTCTTTGGAGTCTCAGGGAGAGACTTTACTGTTACAGGATGTATCCTCTCAGGAAGTAGGCCAGGCTGAGGGGGCTTCTCAGGTGGCTGTTCTTCCCTCTCTTCCTAAGGTGGTTAGAGCCTCCCCTTCAGTTTCCAAGGCTTCTTTGAGGGGCAGGCCAAGTTTAGCTTCTGTGGGGGTTTCTCCTAGTGCTTCAGGATCTTTGCCTAAGAAACATATGCTTAAAATGGCAGAGGATTTGATTACTATGATTAGGGGATCTATGCCCCCTCCTGATAAGAGGCCTAGGGTGGAACCTGAGTTTGAGAGTTTTGAGCAATGCACGGAGGCTTCGGAGTCTTCTGAAGACTTGCAGGAGTACCCTCCTTATTCTGATTCTGATGTGGATGATTCTACTCCTTCTGCTTCTCCTCCTGAGGATTTTTCATTTTCAGAGACTCTGCATTCCATGAGGGAGCATTTTAAATGGGAAGGTCAAGATTTCTCTGATTCCAGGAAAAGGCTTAGGGAATTCTTGTTTTACCCCAGCATAGGCCTTTAGCTATACCTCCTGTTTTGAATGTGGTGGAAGATGTGTTTGCAGAGGCTTCCCTGAATCCTGATTCTTTGTCTCCTGCCCCAGTTAAACCGGATAGGTATTATAGGGTGCCTGAAGCTCATAAGTATCTTTTTAAGAGTCCTAGGGCAGACCCAGAAACTGTCTCTCAGGGGCCTAAAGGTGTGAAGGCCTCAGTTGTTAAAAATCCTGTCCCTCCTGATAAAGAGGCAAGGGCTTTGGATAGATGGGGAAAGAAAGTGTATACTTCTTCCACTTTAGCCATGAGGGCGTTGAATTGTCAGTTTCATGTTAAAATATCAGAATTATCTTCTTTCACAGTTGAAATCTAAGGTGGATGCTCTGGCTGAAGGTATTGAGTGTAAAGAGTTGCAGGATTTAGTTCATGTGTCTGAACAGGTGGGTAAACATTCCTTGCAGTGTGGTTTTGATGCTGTGCAGGCCTCCTCCAGGGTGGCTGCCACTGGTTCTGTTCTTGCACGCCTGGCTGAGAGATCAGAATTTAGCTGAGCATGTTAAGACAAGGATTTTGGATGCTCCTTTACAGTCTGATGTGTTGTTTGGTTCGCCTGTGGAAGCAGTTTTGAAGAAAATGGAGGACAAGGCTAAGTCTATGCAAACTGTTAAAGATTTTTGCAGGTGCAGCCTCCAAGTTTAGTAGAAATTGGCCTACTAAGGGATGGACTTATCCTGCTTATGATTCCCAGTCTAGGGGTAGGTCTAGACGTGGTAGGGGCAGAGCTCAGGGTTCTTAGGCCTAGGACAGGGCTGCTCAGACTTCTGGTGAGGGCAGGGGTCAGTCCTTTCGTAAGCAGACCCAATGACCTGCCTTTTCAGCTGCCAGTTCTCGCCTGGCAGCACCTTTGGGAGGAAGGCTGTCTCTTTTCAAAGAAAATTGGGATTTAATTACCCAAGACAGATGGGTTCTGGATATTATTCACCACGGTTACAGGTTTTATTTCCATACCTTGCCTCCTTTCAAAGGCATGCCAGACATTCCTCCTTTTCAAAGAACAGAGGCTCACAAGCAAATTCTGTTGCTCCAAATAGGGGCCATTCAGTCAGTTCCTGTGCCGGAAGGGCCTAGGATTTTATTCTCGCCTGTTCCTAGTACCAAAGAAGGGAACACGTGGAGACCAATTCTGGATTTATCTATCCTCAACACTTATCTGGACATTCCCAAGTTCAAAATGTTGACGTTACAACAGCTTTTACCTCTGCTGGGCAAAGATCACTGGATGGTAACTTTAGATCTCAAGGAAGCTTACCTTCATGTGCCAATAAGACTAAGTTGCAGGAAGTATCTGCGAGCTGGAAATTCTCATTATCAGTTCTCTGCATTGCCCTTTGGCTTATCTACTAGTATTCACAAAGGTTCTGGCTCCAGTGATAGCTTACTTCAGGCTAAAAGGAATCCAAATCTATCCTTACTTGGACGACTGCCTGATTCTGGCTCAAGAAAAGAAGATCTTCTACAGCATCTGGAATATGTCATAGCAGTGCTAAGATGCCTAGGGTATTCTGTGAACGAAATAAAGTCCAGTCTAGTGCCCTCTCAAGACATGTGCTTTCTGGGTGTGAGACTGAATACAGCAGCCCAGATGGCCTTTTTAACCCCGGACAAACAAAAGAATCTTTCCAGTTACTTCCATCATCTATCTCTTCAGTCCGGGCTGACTGCAAGGACAGTCCTTCAAGCCTTAGGGTTCATGGCATCTTGTATTCTGGTGCTTCCCAATGCCAAACTGCATATGAGGAAGCTACAATGGTATCTCAAAAATCTGTGGACACAGCACTGCCAGGTTTTGGACACTGTCATTCACATAATACCTTGCATTCAAAAGGAATTTTTGTGGTGGGCTCAGGAATGTCACCTAAACAAGGGACTCTCTGTGACCCGCCAGGGCAAGTCAGATTCTAACGACAGATGCCTCAGATATTGCTTGGGGAGCTCATCTAAATGGAAAGTGGATACAAGACAAGTGGCCTGCCAGACTACAGCATCTACATATCAACATGAAAGAGATGTTAGCAGTTCAGTTTGCATTAATTGCTTTCAAGGAGTTACTTCTTCCAGGGCAGGTGTTGATTATAACAGACAACACAACTGTCATGTGGTACATCAACAAACAAGGGGAACACATTCTTACCCATTGTGCAGACAAGCAATGATTTTATGGGAGACTGCTCAGTCTGCAACTAACTCTTCAGGCAAGGTTTCTGCAGCACAGAACTCCTTAGCAGATGTATTAAGCAGACAAATCATGGATCCCCACGGTGGAAACTGGATCTTCATGTATTTCAAAATTGACAGTGTCATGGGGAACTCCAGACATAGATCTGTTCGCTTCTCCACTAAACCACCAGCTGCCAAAGTTTTGCACGAAGGATTTCATCACACAGCTTGGAAAGTGGATGCTCTTTCTTTCAGTTGGAAAAATCTTCATGTGTATGCCTTTCCACCTCTGCCTCTTCTTCCAAAGGTGCTTCTAAAGGTCAGACAAGACAAGCCAAGGATGATTTTAATAGCTCCAGATTGGCCTCGCAGCACTGGTACCCATTACTGAGGAGTCTGGTAAGGAAGCCTCCATGGCCTTTACCCTTGATTCCACACCTGTTGTCTCAGAGGGACGGTCATCTGCTCAATGTCAAGCTTCACTCTCTACATCTAACAGCCTGGCATATTCTGTTTTGAAAGATAGCAGGTCTCAGCTTCCTCAACAAGTTTTAAATGTGATTATGGAAGCCAGAAGACCTAGTACAAGGAAAGTGTACGAAAAATGGAAGAGATTTTGTTTTGGAGTGCAGCAAACAATTTGGAGATTACTGAGCCAAATTTGAGTGTGGCTCTTCAATATCTTACTGAGTTACTGGACAAAGGTTTGTCTTTCTCTTCCATTAAGATTCATGCTGCAGCAATTTCAGCTCATTATGATTGTGACCCACCATTGTTTTCGCATCCTTTGTTCAAGCAATTTCTTAGGGGCAAAGAATATGAGAGAGCTCCTACTCCTGCTTGGGATCTCAATTTTGTGTTGGAGAAACTTACTCTACAACCTTTGAGCCTCTACTGCTGAATTGAAATACTTGTCATGGAAGACTGCTTTTGTTGGCCATTACTTCTGCAAGAAGGGTTTCTGAGTTGCAGGCCCTTATGGCAGTGGAGCCTTTTTGATTTTTCATAAGGATAGGGTATCTTTACGTACTAATCCTTCCTTTATGCGTAAGGTGGTTTCTAGTGTGGCTTTAAACCAAACTATTCATTTGCCTACTTTTTATGCAGATCCCCAAAATAAAGGGAAAAGATTTTGCACACTTTAGATGTACACAGGCTATTCGTTATTATTTGAGCAGGACTAAGGATTTTAGGCAGTCTCAGCAGTTGTTTGTTTCTTTTGCTTTGAGTTCAAAGGCAAGCCTGTGTCAAAACAAACTATTTCTAGGTGGATTGGGTGTTGCATTACTTTTTGTTATTCCCATCATGGCAAGGAGATTCCAGCTGGGATTAGGCCTCATTCCACTAGGGCTACTGCCACTTCCACAGCATTTCTAAGGGGTGGCAACTAAGGATATTTTGGAGGCAGCTACTTGGAGTTCAGTGCATACTTTCTCTAAGCATTATCACCTTCCTCTCTACTCTAAGTCTAGGGCTGGTTTTGCCACAGCTATTTTGCAAGGCATGTTGTCAGTTCCTGCTTCCTTATGATTTGCCAGCCTCCCTTACCTCTGCTTTGGGATTCTTAGTTAGGACTGCAGCAATGTGGAATGAAGAACATAGTACAGTTTTGTACCTACCATAAATGTAGATGTTCGAGGATCCACATTGCTGCAGTCCTCCCTCCTTCCCTCTGTGTTTAGGGTGGTTGTGTAGGTGAGGTTATATTCTGCTGATTGTGTATATATTGTATATATATTTTTGGTGCAGGTATTTTGGGAGTTTTGGTTTTGGCCTTATCTTTTCAGGGTCTTCTGACATCTGGGGCAAGAAAAGACTGAGGATATGACGTCGGTCATGCGCATTAGTACCCTGACGCACTGGATCCTTGACGCCAGCCATATACTTTGGTATTCGGGCCGACTGGACAGCAGACTACCCAATAGTTAGGACTGCAGCAATGTGGATCCTCGAACATCTACATTTATGGTAGGTACAAAACTGTACTTTACCAAAGGATATAAGAAAGTACGTTTTACCCCAGACCTAACTGTTAAACTGAATTGTTTACTATAAACCTAGTGTTTGTATGAAGTCACGCTACCGAGCCAGGTATTCAGCAGCCATACCCCTCTCTACCCCATAAGTTACAAATCTTCTCTCCTTTGTATCTATTACCTGAGCCATCTTTTCTAGTTATCTTGATTTCACTAGCTTTTGCTGTAATATACCATGTGAAGTTGTTGAAGCTCGCTGTTCATTCTTGACTGATGGATCGGCTCCAGTACGTCCGTATGCAAAGGTCGAAGTTTTCCAGTAGCTTATGGATCGGCTCCGAACCCATCAATCAAGAATGAAGCCGAGATTAACAACTCGCATGGAATGTTATGGTGAGTACATACCTTCTTCTTTTGCCCACTAGGTGGCACTCTAAACTAGGCTTGTGCTGCATCCCTTATCCCCTGCTCTTTCATATTTAAATTTCAGATTACTTTTTAAATTTCTTTGCTGTATCAGACTGTTCTTATAAATTCCCCCTCTGTCAGCTATATTCCTTTTATTCCACTCTACTACCCCTTAGTAACCAAACAGCTGAATTATCACACCCCACTCACCTGTATCTACCAAGAGCTCCTCAGTAGTCTGCTACTCACAGATTGTCTCTGTAATTTCTTCCTTTACTTGTTCTAACCAGCTCCATTTGCCCTGCGGGCTCACTCTGCTTCCCTACCATACTCCCAATTCCCACCTGACCTTATACTTCTAAAACCACACCCCTTCCCGTGTCATCCAATAGCATACTGCTACTCGTTACATCAAATAAACATTTAATTTCATATTGCTACTCATTAGTACTACAAAAACAGCATCTCCCTCCTAACTATTTCTCTATAAAACCCTACCTTCTGTCTATATTTTAACTTTTTCCCTCACTATGCCCTTAATTTACATGCCAAGACATATAAGTCTGCTACTCTTATTTGTAGTACTACCTACTCTATCTATACCCTACATCCTTATCTTCTATGAACTTCTACATTATACTGCATCTCACCATTCCTTAAAACAAACATCACTACTAACTCAGCTAGCCTCTCAAAACCACATTAATATAACATCCTCATCAATCTATCTTCTACCAAAGTATCCCAGATTAGCCCACATTTCTTATCTCCAAGCCAGGAAGTCCCAAAGCATTTTCTGTAAATTCCTAAAGCTTACACACAGTCTTCAACACCTTCTATTACATGGTGACATTCATCCCAACCCAGGCCCAAACAACAAGGTTACCACAAACCCCCAGCTGTGACATCCCTCCACCCCTTAGACCCCCACTAGAACCCCTAATTCTCTCCTCATAGCACATCTCAACTTGCGTAGTTTAAACAATAACATTAGCCAGCTACATGCTCTGTTAGACGTACATTCATTTGACATCCTATGTTTAACAGAAACATGGCTCAAAACTGTAACCCAGGACAATGAAATCATCCCACCTGGATATAATATCTTGAGATTTAGACTGTATAACCAAAAAGGGTGGAAGTGTAGCAATATTGTACAAATCGAGTTACATGTTACTTTACTTGATGTACAACTACCTTTAGATAGTAATGCTGAAATCCTTATTTCTAAGCTTTAGATCAATGCTAGCAAATCCATATACATAATATGTGCCTACCTACCTCCATAACATCAGTACCCTTGAAAGTACCCTCAGTTGGCTTTCTACGTCCTTCCCACAAGAAACCATAGTACTTGGTGATTTTAATATAGATTGGAATAGCTGTACTTCTGTCAAAGCAACTACCCATATAAACCTATATGGCTTTTCCCAAAGAAATCACCACCCCCACCAGAATCCATAAACCCAGTAACAAAGAAAGCACCTTAGACAGGATCTTAGTAAATAGCCATCCCCTCTCATATAAAGCAGGTAACCCTTCCTGATGACATTAGTGACCACTCACTTATATAATTAGACAAAAGACCTTTATTCCCAACCAAACCATCTTTAGAACTACCCGGAACAACAAAACATTTATCCCAGTAAGCTTCCAAGCAGAGTTTAAGGCTTGTGATTGGTCACCCCTAAAACACCTCCCTCTTGAAGAAGCCATGTCATATTTTAACTCTAAATTCTTACAAATCCTGGAATACCATGCCCTCACTCGCTTCGTTAGAACTAGGAGTAAAACTGCTCCATGGCTCAGAAAAGAGACTAGGCTTAAAATCTTATTGAGAAATAAAATCAGGTCCAAATGGAGAACTATTAAAAACCCAACTGATAATCAAAACTTTAAACAGCTGAGAAATGCCACTAAAAATCAATACTACTTGACAAAAACAAACTTTAAACTCCAGCAAACTCGTCAACATAAACCACAAAGTTTCTGGTCGGGTATTAATAGACTCCTATGCCCAGGACACTCCAAGACACCAACCCCATCAGGTTTCTCCCTTAACACTCCCAACCAGATTGCTGATGCTTTCAATACCTTTGTCACTGAAACCGTCCAATGTCTAGCAAATTCCCTACCACCTGTTAGCTCAAGTTTGCCTTCCTCCTTAACTAGCTTACCTCCTACATTTCATTTACAACCTGTTTCAACATCCCTCATCTACACCCTACTTCAAAAACTTAAACCATGCACACCCTCAACTGACCTGCCACCAGCTGAATACCTGCATATTGCAGCAAAAGTACTTGCCTATCCCATTTCCATCCTAATAAATAGAACCATTACTGAAGGTTCCATCCCATCTCTCTGGAAAATCTCCCACATTATCCCACTACACAAGGGCGGTAACTCAAACTTTTGCCCCATAGCCTTACTCTCTCCTTTAGCTAAAATCATGGAAAATGCATCCACCGGCAACTACTTTATCATCTTCTCCAAAATAACTTGCTAGCTGACTGTCAGCATGGTTTTAGGCCTTTCCATAGTACTACCACTGCCCTCTTATCCTTTTCTGACTGCATTAACAAAAATCGTAATGATAACATGCTTTCCTCTACACTCTTTATTCTCTCCAAAGCCTTCGATATGGTTAACCATCAGTTACTTATAAATATACTTAAATCACTTTCACTAGACAGGCAGTACAATGGTTCAAGTCCTACTTAGAAAATAGACAATAAGCTGTCCTTTGTGACAATAACTTATCCACACATCTCCCTATTACCGTTGGTGTCCCTCAAGGCTCTGTTTTGGGACCTCTCATTTTCTCTATCTTCATTAATGATCTAAATGTAAATCTTCCTCAAGCTACCTGCATACAATATGCATATGACTCCACATTAATTTGTGTCGCTTCTTCAGCTGAACTCCAATCCATCACCCAAAAAGCATTTAACTTAGTAGAAAACTGGTTCCTTAAATGCTGCCTTCTCCTAAACCCCTGCCCCCAAAATAAAACTATTGCTGTTTACTCCTACACAGAAGTCATCACCAATAGATCTCACAATTATATCCAATAATGGCACTGTCATATCACCTGACCCAACCACCAAACTCTTAGGTGTAATAATTGACCACAACCTTAACTTTGACTCGCACATTAATTCAACTAATATAAAACTAGGTTCCCTTTACAGGATTAAACCTTTCTTTACTCCTGTAGCCAGAACTACCATTGCCCACACCCATCTTATCTCCACCCTCCTCTATGCCTCCCCCATTTATACTAATCTATCCAAAAGCAACCTCAACAAACTGGCAACCTCCTGTAACAGATTTGCCACTGGCTCCCCCTTTAGAACCTACCATTGTCAATATCTTAAACAGCTAGGATGGCTGGAACTGCAAATTCAGCAACTTACTATCACCCCACAAGATTTTGTATCATCCCAGTAATACTCCAATACTCTACAGCCTTATCCCCTACAAAAATCTTACAACCCTTCGCTCAGCTGATAAATTATGAGTAACCATCCACAAGTCCAACAGTAAAGCAGGTGACTCTAACTCTGTGGGGAAAACCTGGAACTGTCTTCCCTACGAACTATCATCTCTTTCTTCATTACCACTTTTCAAAAAAGCAACTAAAATACTCCTTAAAACACAATGGCTATGCCCATGTACTAACCCAGACTAACACTCTCCTTTCACTCCATGTCCTCATCTCTCTATTGCTACTCTCTCTGTATACCTCTCACCCAAATCTCAAATAGTGGATCAGTAAGTTTCCTTAATTCTGTTTCTAGCCTAGTCTTTCTGGGAAACTACCTCTGAGTATTAACTGCATAACAATCATTCTACTGTAAGCACGTGTCCACTATGTATATATTAGCAACTTTTTTCACTTTGCGTGTAGAATTTGGAAACTGCCTTAAAATCAGTTGTAACTTGATTTTCTTTTTCTTGGTTATCTCTTAGAATATATTACTTGCTAGCCTTCTACGTGATGAATATCAAACTCCTCTACTGTGTGAACATATTTCTAGTAGTAGTGAATTGTTTTTTAGTCCTTTGTTGTGAAGTACTTTGATAATCATTATTATTTTCAATTTTATTAGCTTAATGGAGCTTATCTCCCCTGGCCCCTACTGAAAATGGACATATATCCAGTCAGATTAGCCTGGTCAACAAATGTAAATTAAAATAAATCAGTAAATTTAAAGTCAGCTGTAACAACGTGTCTGGAGAATTGTTGTGGCATTTCCGTAATGGTGGCCAAGTGTGTCATGTTGCTGTTTTTTTAAAGATTTACATCCTCTTCTTCACTGAGACTGCTGGAGGTGTTGTCATGAAGCTTTGTACTGTCAGAACTATATCTGCTCTACTTATTTTTCAATGTCCACACAATTTTTGTCCATGTGTTGTCATGTTATTTGGCACCATCTCTTTGTCCTGATAATTTCTGCCATGTGCTGCATTTTGAAGTATGCTCTGTCCCTTGGCTGTCTACCTTGTACTGTTAACTCTTGCTGTTTACATTTCTGTGTTTGTTTGATTTTATATAATGGTTACTGCAGCTGTTTGACTCATGTAGTTTGTATTTCTCTATTTTATAGTGAATTGTTTTAATGATGATTTTGTGCTTCTGTGCTGTATTTTGATCTTTGGCAGTGCACTTTTTCCAACCTTAATTATTGTACTGTGTTTTCATGCAGTATTTCTTGCTACATCAGTATAGTAGTCAAACACATAGTGAAATAGCCTTATTTAACTTTTGCATGGTTTTCAGTATGGTTTCCTTTGACCCTTTTTTAGCTGCTGTAAATTCATTACGTAGTTACAGTCAGTGAGATATAGTAATTGTGATTGATCCACCTGTAAGTTGATTTTATTTGTTGTCTGGTGATTTTATACTGCATTTTAAATTAAGATCAGTAGTCTAGCAACATTTGTGTTTGCCTTGTTTTGCAATGGCATTTCCTTAGTTCTGTTTATACCAGGCTAAAATTTTAGCATACATTTTTATAAGTTCCTAAAGTGTTTTAAAATTGGACTTTTTGTTTGCATTCATCATTTTATTTCTTGCTGGATTTTGCTTTGTGCTTGTAGCAGTTGCATAACTGGGTTTTCTGGGTAACTGTTGAAGCGTTCCAACATGTCCATGAATTCTTTAAAATTGATTTAATTGGAAAAGTCATTCTTTCCTGACACAGAGAAGACTCAGATGTTCTTCATGTTTCATTGTTGCAGTCATTACATTTGGGTAATCTGCTGGCAGGTTGCCCTCAGTCGGCCTGATTAACAAAGTCTTTGGTCCTGTGTCGGATGCTGTCCCTTCTCCCATGACGTAAGGTTGTCAGGGGTATAAAACATGCAGCCGACGTCATTACCTTAGTCTTTCTTGCTGTGTGGTGCCCGAAGCAGAAGCAGTTCGCAAGTGCTGGTAGGCAGACTCCTGAAATTTTCGTTTTCGAGTTTCAGAACCGAAGTATTCAACTTAAAGCTAAGTACCCCGTTTGGGAAACTTTTTTTTTGCTCCTTACTGATGTCAGTAAAAGTTAATAATTGCATTACTTGTGGGAATCAAATGCCTCATAAAGATTTTCATTTGTACTGCATTCCTTGCCTAGGCCCTGACCACGACGTACCTTGCTGTCGGTTTTGTGCTTTATTTAATCAGTGCACTAAGTATTTCGGTTCTTGGTTTAATTATCCTGAAATGACGTCGGTTAGCCATCAGACTACCGGAATTCCGCAAAACCACAAAGAAAAAGACAGGCCGTCGAGGTCCAAAACTGCTGACGACGCTTCTCCTAAGCCAGTCGCCAGTTCACCGGTACTCAGTGAGGCGCTTTTGCAGCCCCTGATACCCACTACTTCTGGTTCTCAGGCCTCTACTGAGACCCATTCTAGTCCGGTATGCCGTGAGATGCTTCACCTATGGAACCCGCGGATATGTCTACCTTGGATGGGTCCGGAGCCGCTGTGCAGGCACCGGCTTCTGAAGGTGTATTCGAGTCTACACACTTGCATATTAAACAGACTCCACCTTCATAAGGCCTAAATCTAGATCTATGTCTAAAAAAACGATGCCAAGGCCACATGTTCAGGCCCCTTTGCCTAAAAGAACAAATGATCAAATTGACTGAAGAACTAATGACTCTAATCAGGAGTAGTCAAACCCCCCAAGAGGCCTAGGAGTAGTCAAAACCCCCAAGAGGCCTAGGGCTGAACTTGACTATAATTCTTTTGATCAGGACTCTGTTTCTTGTGACTCTTCTAATGACCTGGATTTGTCCATACCTACTTATGAGGATTCTGATGATGCAGAGGATTCCATTCCCTCAGCCCCCCCCCCCCCGAGGACTTTTCTTTTGGAGAAATTTTACATACCTTAAGGGAGCATTTCCACTGGGAAAGTCAGGAATTTTCTGAATCCAAAAAGAGGCTTAGGGATTTCCTTATTCTTCCTCCAGCATAGGCCTTTGGCTATACCTCCTGTACTAGACATTGTTGATGATGTGTTTTCAGAATCCAATATGGCCCCTGATTCCCTGCCTCCGGCCCCTAGTAAACCTGACAGATACTACAGGGTTCCTGAATCCCACAAGTTCCTTAAAAATCCTGTTGTGGACCCAGAAACCATTTCTCAGGGGCCCAAGGGCATTAAGGCTTCTACTGCTAAAATCCTACCCCTTCTGATAGAGACTCCAGGGTGCTGGATAGATGGGGTAAAAAGGTTTATACTTCTGCAGCCTTGGCAATCAGGGCTTTAAACTGTTTATTTCATATGCTAAATATCAACAGCATATCGTGGGACTGCTTAAACGGAAAATTATGTTGATTTCTGACTATGTGGAAAATAAAGATTTACAGGATTTATTGCATTCAAATCTACTGCCAATCATTAGCGGACCGGAGTTCCACTGTGGCGACCCCTAACCGGGAAAAGCCGAAAGACACAACAACATTGCATTCAGCTGAACAAGTTGGAAAACATACTTTGCAATGTGGTTTTGATTCTTTAGAGGCCTCTTGCAGGGCTGCTGTTACTGGGTCTGTGCTTAGAAGGCATGCTTGGCTTAAGGAGCAATCTCTGCCCGATCATGTTAAAGCAAAATTGTTGGGTGCTGCTTTAAATCAAGACCGCCTGTTTGGCAATAAGGCTGAAGAAGTTCTAAAAAAGATGGAAGATAAAGCTAAATCTGTGCAAACTGTGAAAGATTTCTTACAAGTGCAACCTCCAAGATTTAGTAGGCACTGGCCTACTAAGAACTGGTCCTTTCCAGCTCCTTGCAGATCCACTCAAGCCACACCCAGACACACCAAAAGCACCAGGTTTCAGTCCCAGGGGACTCTCAGAACTAAGCAATGGGGGTGCTTCCACTTCCAAATCTGGAAATAAGACACCCCCCTATGGTAAACAGTCTCAATGACTTTCCTTTAAAATTACCAAGCGCTTATGTTTCAGCCGCCCCTTTGGAGGGAAAGATTGCTGTTCATGCAAAAAACTGGCAACTCATAACCCAGGACAAATGGGTTTTAAATACAGTGTCCCAGGGATACAGATTTCATTTCCACACGTTGCCAACTCCAAACGGGTGGCCAGACCTGCCCCCAAATCAGTGGGCAGAGGCTCAGAAACAAGTACTTTCCCTGTTAAACATGGGAGCTATTCAACCGGTACCAGAAGAGGAAAAGGGACAAGGTTTCTATTCCAGACTTTTCCTGGCACCCAGAAAAGACAAATCATGGCGTCCAATTCTGGACCGGTCTACTCTAAACACCTTTCTGGACATTCCAAAATTCAAGATGCTGACTTATCAGTTACTTCCTATGCAAGGCAAGGATGCCTAGTTGGCAACTCTAGATTTAAAAGAAGCTTACCTGCATATCCCAATCAGGGAATCTTGCAGAAGATACCTATGCTTCAAAGCAGGCTACTTGCATTATCAGTTCTCTGCACAGCCCTTTGGCTTGTCTGCTGTGCCCAGGGTATTCACAAAGTGTCTGGCTCTAGTAATTGCATTTTGCAGGCAAAGAAATATTCAAATATATCCATACTTGGACGATTGTCTAATTCAGGCAGAAAACCAGGCCATACTTACAAAACATCTGTCGTTTGCGTAAAGGGTTCTAACTTGTCTAGGGTACACCATAAACAAAAAGAAATCACAACTGGTACCCTCTCAACAGATTACATTCCTGGGTGCTAGCTTGAATACAACTGCCCAGATGGCTTTACTCATGTCAGAAAAGCAAATTCATTTGGTAATTTGCTTCAAATAAGTGGCCACAAAAACCCTGCTATCTGCAAGACAAATACTGCAAGCCTTGGGGTTCATGGCCTCCTGCATTCTTCTAATTCCATATGCAAGACTGCATATGAGGAAACTTCAGTGGTACTTAAGTTTATGGAGTCAACATTGTCACAGCCTGGAAACAATGATTCCTATCATACCTTGCCTACGCCTAGAGTTCCTGTGGTGGGCAGTGGCCTGCCACCAAAACAAGGGACTGCCATTCACAATACCCCCTGCCGTTCAAACCCTAACTACAGACGCATTAGACTATGCATGGGGGGGGGGGGGGCTCATCTGGCAGGGAAGTGCATTCAGGGCAAATGGAGCCCAAATCAAATCCCTTACATATCAATCAAAAAGAAATGTTAGCTGTAAAGTATGCTGTGACAGCCTTCAAGGACTACATTCATCCAGGGCAACTAATGGTAAAGACGGACAACATCACGGTTATGTGGTACATAAACAAACAGGGGTACACATCCCTACCCCCTCTGCAGACTAGCCATGGCATTGTGGAACACGGCCTTGAACTACCAAGTGCAACTACAAGCTCAATTCCTGCGAGGAAAACTGAATATTCTGGCAGGCGAACTAATTAGAAATCTCACGGACCCACATGAATGAAAACTGGAACCACTGAGTTTCAACATGTTGCCAAGCAAATGGGGGAGCTCAGACATATATCTGTTCCCCCCAGAACTACCAGTTGGACAAATTTTGCACAAGAACTCACAAAAAAGCCTGGAAAGTGGATGCTCTGTCCTTCAGCTGGAAAAACCTATCAGTCTATGCCTTTCCCCCTCTGTCTCTGCTCTCCAAAGTTCTACTAAAAGTCAAACAGGACAAACCAAAAATGATATTGTTTGCTCCAGACTGGCTACACCAACACTGGTACCCGCTCCTGCGCAGTGTCACAAATATCTCCATGGCACCTGCCTCAGACACCTTCCTTCACCTTCCTTACTGTCTCAGCAGGAGAACCAGATTCTGCACCCTCAGCTCCCTACATTGAACCTTGCAGCTTGGCTAATCACTTAAATTCACCCTTAGCACCCCTCAGTAAACATGTGATGGATGTCATCTTGGAGGCGAGAAGACCTAGTACTAGAAAATCGTATGCTGACAAGTGGAAAAGATTCTGTGCCTGGAATCAATCTCAAGGAACGAGGACAGCAGTGCCCAATTTACCTCAGATTTTACAATGCTTAACTGAGATGCTTCACAAGGGCCTGTCTTTTTCCACCAGTAAAATCCACGCCTCAGCCATTTCAGCTTATTATAACACAGAACCCTCCCCTCTTCTCTCATCCTCTGCTCAAGCAGTACCTCAGAGGGGCCAAGAACTTGAGACCACCCAGGAGAGCTCCAACCCCTGCCTGAGACCTTCTCTTTGTATTAGAGAAACTCACTCTGCCTCTTTTCGAGCCAGCTACTACTGCAGACTTAAAATTTATTTCTTGGGAAACAGCCTTCCTTCTAGCAATCACTTCAGCTAGAAGGATATCGGAGTTACAGGCCCTTATGGCAGTGGAGCCTTTCATCATCTTTCATGCGGACAGGGCGTCACTAAGGACCAGTCCATCCTTCATGCCCAAGGTGGTATCCAGTGTGGCTCTTAATCAGTCCATTCATTTGCCAACTTTCTTTCCCAATCCACAGAACAAAGGAGAATGGATTCTCCATTCATTGGATGTGCACAGACAGCTAAGATTCTACATGGACAGGACTAAAACTCGAAGAAAATCTGAACAACTGCTGGTAGTATTTGCTGCTGGGGCAGAGGGAAAGTTTATTTCAAAACCAAACCATTTCTAAATGGATAAGCCATTGCATTCATTTCTGCTATAAGCACCATGGAAAGCCTATCCCCCAGGGGATCAGATCTCATTCCACCAGGGCTGCATCTACTTCTACAACCTTTCTCAGAGGTGTCCCTACCAGGGATTTTCTGGAAGCTGCTACCTGGAGTTCAGTTCATACTTTCCCCAAGCATTATCATCTACCAGTTTTCTGTAAATCCAGAGCTGGCTTTGCCACTGCTGTCTTGCACGGCCTTATAGCTGGCCATAATGCTGTATAAATTCATCCTCCCAACCATGGCTTTGGGAATCTACCCAAATGTAATGACTGCAGTCGTGAAACACTAAGAACATAGTACAGTTGTGTACACTTACCATAAATGTAGATGTTCGAGTGTATTCACTGTTGCAGTCCTGGTTACCCTCCCTCCAGCCCCCTGTTTTTCTCTGACTATACCTCTACTTTCTGTTACTATGCTTAAAAGCCTTTTTTGGTGCATTTGCTTTTGGTTGGAGGTATATTGCTGTAATTTAAATTATATTTTGCTCCCCATTCAGGGGGTACCTGACATATGGGGCAAGAAAAACTGAGGTAATGATGTCTGCTGCATGTTTTATACCCCTGACGTCATGGAAGAAGGAACAGCAACCGATGCAGGACCCAAGACTTTGTTACAGAAGAGGTTATCAGGGACCTGGGGACCCAGGTTGACAGTGGTCTTTCTTTTGACACTCACGTTGCTAAAGTGGTTAGAAAGACCTTCTACATTGCCCACCTGATCATGAAGGGATTCACATCCAGATCTAGTGTGGTCATTGTTCCCCTGTACTCTTCACTTATCAGACCAGTGATCGAGTACAATGCCCCATTCAGGATGTATCTCACCTGACATCTGCAGCAATTGGAGAGACCCCAAAAGGATAAAGGGACTCTGTCATATGCTGCCAGATTGAAGAAACTCCAGCTCTATTCAGTCGCATACCGTCTGCTCAGAGGTGACATGTGCCTGACATACAAGGCCATGTCCAACCCGGAATTAATGGACATGCTCCACCTCAAAAAATCCAAATCCACCAAAACCACTAGAGCAAGCGACTTAAACCTTAGCACGGACATAAATAGGACGTGCTGGAGGGATAGATTTATCACTCAGAGACTCCCTATGCTGTGGAATAAAATCCCGGTCCATGTGAGGCAGAGCACCTCGCTGGCTCTGTTCAAGAGAAATCTTGACCTGTGGATGGGAGATCGTAGGTTTACCCTGGGAATCATCTCTGTGTCACTGCTGGACAGAGGCACAACAAACTAATGGGCACAGTATTTTTTCATATAAGGGGTGGCATAAGCCACAAAAATTTGGGCTAGGCTTATAAATGCCTTAGGGCAGATAGCCTAGTATAAACCTATGAACCTATAATCAGGCCGACTGAGGGCAACCTGTCAGCAGATTACCCAAATGCAATGACTGCAACAGAGAATACACTCAACATCTGCATTTATGGTAAGTGTACACAACTGTACTTTCTGTAGCAAACTGTCTTTTTGTACAGTGATGTGCGTATATTGGAGCAACAGTTGCCTTACCCTGCAACTGTGGGACGATTTGTGGTCCCAATATCTGAGTAATACCACAATTTGGTTCTTTTACATCATGTTTTAGTTTTTACTGAGTTGTTTACTAGTTGAAGTAGTAAAAAAGGTATGCAAATGCTATGCATTCTTAATTTGGGGTTATGAGTGGTATATTACAAAGATGTTGTGCAGTGACCTGACAAGTGAGCCTGGTCTGCATACTAAACTTGGTTTGAATTTTTTGTTTTTTCTTTTTTCTTTTTTTAATTGTGTACGGTGTGTGTGTGATTGAAAACCTCTCCAGTATTTTATGGCCCCACTGAAAAGTTGGTTAAGCAAATTTATTTGACGATTAGCTATATAGTAAAATTACTTTTTTTTTTTTTTTTTTTGCAGTGAATGATGTCAAAAACTAAGAACAGCGAGCCTCCTTTCGTGAAGTTTGTAAAATCTAATGAATGTACTGAATTCTTCACAAAAGCTTATGAGGTAAGTTGAGGAAGGAAGTCTAACATTAAGAGAAACACTTTTCTGTGAAATTTGTGATGTGAAATTCTGGGAGTTTTCAAAGAAACGCATCAAAGAATGTCCAATAGTTTAGGTAACAGTGTAGGTAACATAAAAGTTTATATGTTGCATATAACTCATGACAGCAGAGATTATACGTCCTTAAAAGCAATGAGCAGTCGCACATTTAATACCTAAATATCTTGGGGATAGTTTGTGCTCTTTAAATGTGTTATAAATTGAGGGAGCAAGTAATGGATACCTCATGCATGTTTGAGTGTTACTTAGTCTTGCAGGGCACCATATGCAGGGAAGTATTTCATGTGTGTTGTGAATGCCACAGCATATTCCTCCCCAACAGAATTGTCTTGCGCTTCGTTTTTGTAGTTTGGGTATTATGCCTTTATGAATGTTTACAATGCTATTTAGTATTTTTTGGTACTTGGCAGGGCTTGAGTAGCTGTATTTGATAGCTGTGGTTATTGATTGTGATTTTACTGCAGATCAGTTTTTTTACTTAGGAAGTGGAAAGAGTATCTGTGTGTATGTATACACACAAACACATGCAGTATATTTGAAATGTGCCAGGACTCCTATTACTGTAAACGGGTCTATATTAGTTCATCGAAATGGCTGAATTTCAAATGATATAATATTGAACCCAATATCTCGAATGCTGAAAACAGCGAAGCTGCACAAAACCGAATTCTTTCCTAGGGTTGGCCGTTGTTGTGGCTTCGCTGTTTTTCAGTGATGCGGTGGAAAGTTACAGGTTGGGTTAAGGTAAGTGTATGATTGTGCGGACGTTCGGGTTAAGGCGCGGGTTGAGTGAGTTAGGGTGCGGGTCAGTTAAGTATGCGATTGTGACTGACATTAGGGGCGGGTTAAGTGAGTTACGGTTAAGGCGTGGGTGAGGTGAGTGTGCGATAGTGACAGAATTTGGGGTTGGGGCGGATTAAGTGAGTTAGGGTTAGGGCGCGGGTGAGGTGAGTGTGTGATAGTGACGGACCTTAGGGTTAGGGTCTGGGTTAAGGTAAGTGGATAGATTAGATAGTGTATGTGCAGTGTAGTGTAGGATTAGATGTAGCTTTTAAGCGTATGTGTGTGGCTTGCTGCTTTTTCATGTGCTTGTGGTGTGTGTGTGTTTCTCGGAACAGAGAATTTTTTCCCTGGGAAAAAATTCACTGTTTTGAGGTTTCAATATTGTTAGGGTTCGGGTTTTGCAGTTTGTTACAGCATTCGATAATGAGCCGTTTGAATGATCTAATATAGACCCCTGTAAACCGCTAGTTAGAGCTATTTTTTTTTAAATGTAGAAATATATTTTTCAGAATGTTTGTAACACTGCAAAATTACTTCATTCATTGCAAAATAATGCCATTGAGGCCATACTGTACCTTTTTATTTATAATTGCAGATTTATGCATTTTCCCATTTTGTGTTGTCAGTCTGTGTTTACTCACATTGGTGACAATGGGCTTCTGTCACGCCCCACCCCCAAAGGTGGTGACACTTTGTGTGGCTTTTGTTTTGTTTTATCCTAGGGCCTGTATTGTTTCTTCCTTCTATCACTTGTCTTTAAGGGGTGTGACATTGATCAGCCATATGGCTACATTTGGATATAATCTGTGGTTTTAAGCTTCTGTATCTCTCGCTTTCCTTTGTTCCTCTAAAGGGTTCCATTATTAAACTAGGGTATTTCCCTCAGTGCTCTTGATTTCTCAGAGACTAAAAGTACAAGAAATTTGTTACAGTATTAACCACAGAACGTACTGCTAAGAAACATATACTTTGCTCGGACACCAGAGTGCCTTTCTCTCAGAATTCAGACATTTTTCTCCATTGTGTTCAGTGAAGGGTTTTGCACAGTCTTCTGGAGTGTTTGGCCCTCTACCTTAACGTGGGCCTTTTCTCCATTGTGTTCAATGAAGGGTTTTGCGCACTGTCTTCTGGAGGGTGTTTAGCCCTCTACCTTAACGTGGGCCTGAATTAAACTGTGTTGTGGCTCATTTCTTACTTAAAGAAATACCAGCCCTTGACTGCATGGCTGTGATCTTAAACTGGAACCCGAGAATTTTCCTTGGTTTCTTTTTTATCCGATTTAAAGCTGAAGCTGGCATCAGGTTTGATTGCTGAATTGGGGCCTCTGCTTTAAGATAAATGGGTGGTTTATTTTAGCAGTAATCCACAACTGGATGTGGGTAGCGCAGGCTTTATCTACGGCTGGTGTAGTTTAATCACAAGGGCAAAAAGAAGATAAGTAACAGTCTTCAAAAAGTCTGCAGAGCTGTGTGTGATTGGTCTGGCCACTTTAAAATGCCTTAGTTGACAAACTTGATTCTATTAGTATTGGCTGGATTTACGGTAGACATGCTGATTGGGACATCCATTCAGCGTGCACGTTTTTGAATACTTATGATCTCCTATTGTATAAACATATTCAGAAAACAAAACATGTTATAGGCAGTGTAATGATGCATGCATTTGCTGCTGAACAGAATCTTCATTAGTTATGTGTTTTGGTCCTAACTATATACATGAGAAACTTGAAATTGTGCAGTTTAGAGATGAGTTTCCTTGTAGTACAAACCATTTATTTTGCTGTGTTATTTAAATAGCTTTTATCTGTCTGCACTTGTCTGTCTCTCTGATTTTAATTTTCAGGGTTTTCTTTGGTGTTAGTATTATGAACAGAAGCATTGGAGTATTTTTTACCCATTATCTTAGTCCAAATGTAACAGCACCAAGGAGGAGTTCACCATGGTGGACAGAAGTTACACTTAACAGTAATCACCCCATTTTTGTTTTCCTCAATGTAAAGACTTCATCAGATGCAATTAACATTCATTACAATTTATTTTATATACCACAAAGTAAACTAATTAAGTAATTACAAAACACTGTAAACCCTTTTCATTTCCCCCAAATAAGCACGTAAAAATAGCATGTTGCATAAAACCACGTAAAAATTACACGTATATAAATACCTTGGTCAAATCTGTTTTTGTGAAAACACCATTTGTATGTTAATAAACAAATCCATATTTCCAT